>NC_062534.1:19477627-19482627 GCF_022655615.1 Tachysurus fulvidraco
GAACTACACTCTTATTTGAACAGAACTTTTACTTGTCAATAAACCGTTGGTTATAGAAGCAAAACAAGAAGATTGAAATAATAGAAAATAGTTAATATTGCTGTTCATATTATTAATGCAGAGTTACAATTGGTCAGACATTGAGTTCAGATTCATACCTGAAGGTTATGAATTCGAAATGATAGTCTGAATCAGTGAGCTTTCTGTCGCTACAGTATTACGTTAGAGAACATAAGGGACTGATTTATATTCTAAAATAGCAGCTGATTCAGTATGGACGGAATAATACGAGTGCGTATCTTAGGTTTGTGTTAAATGATCCTCAATGCCGCAGAGTCATGTTCCTGCTTCATGTTTATTTTGTGAAAGTTTTGATGGTGTATCGTCTGTGCTGTAGGAATGGTGCTTGTTCGGACCGAAGCGGGCCAGCTGGTGCTGGTTCCTCAGCAGGTTCTGGCCCAAGCGAAGGCTCAGAATCAAACGAAAGCGACACTGTCTCCGACGCCTTCGGCGACGACCACCGGAACCACCATCCGAGTCACCACACCTCTGCAGCAAGTATGTGAAAACTCTCTCAGCAAAATTGATGCTAAACTTGGTACCTTTTGCCTTTTCTCTTATGTTTACATGTACCTTTCATTTGGAAACACTGAATCACATAATGAACTGTGATTCATTGTGATTCAGTAAAGCTTTAAAGGTAATCTGCATGCGTATTTTTTCATCCTACAGGGTTTTAATGTATTGAGATCTCCTGAAGAGCTTGTTATTTCAGAATTACTGCAGGTTTCCTGCATACTTGGGCCAAGAGATGTCATGTGATGTCATCGCAACTTGTAGTCAACCAAAGCCCTCTTTGCTTCATGTGCCAAACATGAGTACATCATAGTAAACATCACAGAAAGTAATTCATGGGTAGAGATTTCTGCAAAAGCAAGCATTTTTGGCCTTAGCAATCACGCAAAGAAACTCTGTGAAATCCTGTAGGGACTGATTTTCTAGCTAAATATACCAAGTACAAAATGTGTACACAAAAGGATACTAAGCCACAGTGTTGTGATCACATGCAGTAACGGCCCACATTCTCTCAGCTCTCAGGATTGTGTTTTTAAATTTAAACTCTCGCTTTGTAGTCGCCAGGGACAACCCAAACCATCCGACCGATTCCGCCTGCACAGGCTAAAGTGGTCCAGGCAGCCAGCCCTGCTCTACAGGTACATGTCCTCTTCAACTGCATGGAACTTTGTCAGGTTTATATGGGATGTTTGGTACACTGCAATATTATGTGTGTGTGGTTTGTGTTGTTTTGTTAGAAGACACCATTAGTGACAGCGAGCACTGCTCCGAAGCCCAGCGGCCCCACTGTGATCACAACCGGAGCTCGTGTTCAAGCTCCGAATCAGACGCTCCTGAAACCGGCAGCCGCAGTCCCGGCACCTGCCGCGCCCTCTACGGGAATCACCGGCCTCTCTCAGGTAGCCTTTATGACCTTTTTTTTTTTTTTGGAAGAGTCCAAGTTTCTCTTAACACCTTTTAAAAAATATTTTAATTTTCAACTTGGCAGAAATTCACCCTTTTGCCCAATCTCTGGTACTTAATATTATAATCTCTTATAGAAGATGGCACAGAAGCTTCCAGGATCCTTTATACAGGATCAAACCAATCCGTTTTTCCGATGTGTATTTTTGTTGGAGTGCTTCCAGGTGATCTGATGTACTAATTCTCCATAACATGTTTCAGGAAATGCAAGAGAATGTGAAGAAGTGCAAGAATTTCTTAGCAACGTTGATCAAACTGGCATCCCATAATTCCCCCTTGCCGGAAACTTCAAAGAACGTGAAGGCGCTTGTGCAGGACCTGCTGGTGAGTAGCATCGCTGGGGCTCAGATCAGATTCCACTTGATTATGATCGTGCGGTCGACGGATATAAAGTCAATGAAATACAATTAGCTTCTGACCAGAAGTACACATAGTGCTAAGATAAATATGAGAGTGGAGGAGCGTGTGAGCAATGTGTTAGGGGAAGTTGACTGTGTGTCATTACATCACACTGCACAGCAGCCATCGTACCTTCATCGTCCTCTCTAGTACAAATATACAGCATTAAAAAGGTCTTTTTTTAATCAGTTTATAGACAAGCGCTGGTGGACACACCAATAATTTCCCGGTAACTGGGATTTGAGAAACATATAAGATTGCAATTGACGTTCTGTCCTGAGACAAATGTGCAAAACCAGCTTTTTACTTAACAACAATAAGATTCACATTAACGCAGGATGACTGGTGCACCACAAACAAGCTCCTGTTATTTCTACCCAGTTAGTGTTTTGGGAAATTCTCTGTTATGGTGCTGTACACTTCTAATTTCTCTTAAATCACTCGTTTATGTATCTTTCTGTTGAGTTCTGTACTGGAGATCTGTGCTTTCTGTACAGCTCTCACCCACAACAGTTACGGTCATCATGTAGGATGTATAGTAATCCTCATCTGATGAAACACTGGGTTTATTTCTGTACAGGATGCCAAAATCGAGCCAGAGGAATTTACAAATCGTCTGCAGACGGAGCTGAAGTCGTCTCCCCAGCCCTACCTCATCCCCTTTCTGAAGGTAGCGTCCTTTCACTGTCTCTTCCTCCACAGTTGTGGCATTAAAGAAAATAGACCCGGAGGCCTGTAGTCGTGTCTCTTTACTCTCTGATAAACAACAGACTTACAGATAATGAGAGAAGAGTTGATTTTTTTCTTTCTTTCTTTGTTTTGCCTTATAGGTAAGTTAAGGTACTTTGTTATTGGAAAGTGAAAGCGAAAGTGACGTGCATACAGCTAAGTATGGTGGCCCGTACTCAGAACTCGTTCCCTGCATTTAACCCATCCAAAGTGCACACACACAGCAGTGAACACACACACCCAGATCAGTGGGCAGCCATTTACACTGCGGCACCCGGGGCGCAGTTGGGGGGGGGGGGGGGTTTGGTGCCTTGCTCAAGGGCACCTCAGTTGTGTTACTGCCGGCCCAAGACTCGAACCCACAACCTTATTAGGAGTCAAACTCTAACCGTTAGGCCACGACTTTGTATACAATACAACGAAATTTAGTTGCCGACTCTCAGGCAGCAACAGAGGCATATAAACATAAAATGATGAATAAATTTAAGTTAGAAGTTTAAAAAAAAAAAAAGAGGATTGAGTATAAATAGAGTACACTGTAAAAAATACATGATTTCACATAAGTGTAATGACTTGTAGATTTAGTGTTAATTGTCCTAGGGAGTAGTAGATAAGGTCCTTTAGTGGTGTAGAGGGAAGGAGTAACAGCAAAGCATTGGATGTGGAAGTGTTTTTGATCTGCAGGGAGGTGACGGGGTGATGGCAGCTACTGCTTTCGGGGGGAAAAAAGCTGCTCCTTAGTCTGTCGGTGTGTGAATTGTTGGCTCTTGTAGGACGTCTCATATGAAGCAACATCATGAATGCCTTAAATGAAACCACATCAGAGTTTTATAAATTCAGCAGACACAACCTTACACAGGAAAATGCTTGATCTCTCTGTGTGTGTCATTAAAGTAGAACCAAACTGTCATGTGTGAACATGAATGAATGGCAGAACACGAAGTATGACTGTTATGAATATAGTGCAGTCTGCGTGCAATCCTGTTGTGTTCTCAAAGAGCTCTGTTTAGCTGAGTTTGCTGCGAATTTTACCAGCACAGGACATAAAGGCTGCGAGAATAGGTTTATAAAATGAAAGTAAAAGTTCAGTCTGTGGTTATCACAAGGACAAAGACACCGAAAGCCCAATGCAAATTCTGTAAGAAACAAATCTCAGATTTTTGAAGATTTGCTATCAGCTATGAAGCCTTACAGTTTATAGCCATTAATGACCAAAAACTCCTACTACTTTTAGTTTGAAGTTCCATTGAATGATGTATTAATTGACTGTTATAGATGTTATAAACAGTTGTTACACTTCATAACGAATCCTTCCATTACTGTTAAATAAACATCCTGTCCTTGCTGAAAAGATCTCAATAATAGCAAAATATTTTTGTTCTTTGTTAAATAATTTCTTTCTGTTTAGCTGTTTATTCGAATGAGTGCATTAAATAAACATAAGACTTGTAGCTGATTTAAATAAAAAGACAAAAAGAAAGTAAAATAGTACTGGACAACTCACCTGGCATAAATTAGTAACTAAGTTAGCATTATATTCGGGTGCGAGTTCACGGTGCGCTCAAGCTGCTTCCTGCTTTAAATTCTGCTTAACACACGTTTGGAATAAATTCTGCTTGAATAAAAGAACAGCCGTGAGTTTCCTGATTGGATAAAAACTGATTGTTATAAAATATTGAATTCAGCCTGAGGTGTTTGAGGTGTTTTTTTCTTTATTCCAGTCCACTAGAAGTATTCAGTGGAGATTGTGATTGAACATCTAACTGCACTTGCTTTAGTCATCATGCTGTACGGTCCTCATATCATCGAGCTGATCACTTTATCCAAGTCCCCCCCCCCCCCCCCCCCCCCACACACACACACACACACACACACTTGCACATGGGGATCGAATCACAGATGGTGTTTAGACAGCAGCACACCGGGCCATTTGAGCAGACGCTAATACACACCTGAGAGAGCAGTGCCGACGGGGATGTTTAATTTAACCTTCACCGATGTAGTAGTGAGTAGTAAGAGGACCATCTTGTGTTAAATGTTGTTGTTTGTGTGTGCACAGAAAAGCCTGCCTGCTCTGCGGTTGACGCTGTTGAACTCGCAGCAGTCTCTGACCCAGCTCGCTCAAACCCCCTCCAGCCCACTGACCGTGAGCGCCATCAAGGCTCCGCCCCCACGCTCCATCGTCACCACGGTGCCTGCTGTCCGCCCCGCCGTCTCGCAGGACCAAGCTGCCCTGATGGTACTGTCCAGAAACATTGTTAAAGTAATTGGATGAGAGCAAACAATTCACTACGATCACCTAGCGACTTTCACCTTTTTTTTCTCTGCTTAAG
>NC_062534.1:19487627-19512627 GCF_022655615.1 Tachysurus fulvidraco
ACATTGCTGTTTTGAGCCACAGTAATGTATATGGCATGTTTGTACTGTGTCTAAAATGGAGATTCACTTCCCTGTTTAGTTTGTATCCTGTTAGTGTTGCCGCAGTTCAGCGCTTTATTGCTTCCAAAGCTAATCCCTCCAGGATTTGGCAGTTTTGCACAAAATTACTCAAGCTCTGCAATATTTGGAGGAATACTCTACATTTCTGCAGGTTTGGGCCGAGACGTAAAGATCGTCGTGATAACACGCATCCAGTCAAAACCCTCTTCGATTCATGCGTGTAGAACATGACTACAGCTATCGAAGAAAATAATTCAACAGTCATAAAATCTTCGCAAAATCCTAGAAAGACTGAATAAGGTTTTGCTACAGTTCCTCTCTAAAACTCTGTCAGGTATTAAAAGTTTCTTCGCATATAATAAGGTAAGGTTATATTCTTGAGGTTCACTCATACTGCTGCTTTCTTGGTCCTGATTGGTCAGAAATTATTGGTTAGAAGTTTGGTCACAATTGTCTGAACATTTGTTTTTCCTGTAAGTCAAATTACAGGTTTTTATTAATGAACTTGTCCTAGCAGGCTGTTGTACATTTCAATTGTAACCGCTAATACATACAAACACACACACACACACACATAGAAAAGGTTGATTCAGCATTAAATATCTAAGTTGTATGATATGATTCATTAATAAATATTAACAGTAATCCCTTGCAGGTTGCTGTGGAGTGTTGTGCCATTAATGAAGAATAAGTCCACTTTGAGGTGTTTAAAAGTAAAACAGTTTTACATCACACTACCTCACTGTTGATCATTTTCATTTAACAGCACACCTCGAAGTGTTTATTGCTTCCATAACTACCCCTGCAGCACCAGGACCTGCTCAGCACCAGTTTAATCTATTATTAGTAACTTAGACTCAGAATTAGGTTTATTGGCCAAGTGTGTTGACACACGCAAGGAATTTGGTTCCAGCAGTTGGTGCCACTCAAAAGTACAGGCACAAATAACATTATACATTTAGCTTTGACTTCACAAGACAAAACAGACTATATGAGGCAATACAGACAATGTGAGACAATACTGTATACAGTGGTGTGAAAGTGTTTGCCCCCTTCCTGATTTTTTTTTATATTTTTGCATGTTTGTCACATTTTAATGTTTCAGATCATCAAACAAATTTAAATATTAGTCAAAAGATAACACAAGTAAACACAGCATGCATTTTTAAATGAAGGTTTTTATTATTAAGGGAAAACAAAATCTAAACCCACATGTATGTGGGACAAAGTGCCCCTAAACCTAATAACTGGTTGTTCCACCCTTAGCAGCAAGAACTGCAATCAGTTGTTTGCGATAACTTCTAATGAGTCTGTTACAGTGCTGTGGAGGAATTTTAAAAACATTAAAGTGTGACAAACGTGCAAAAAAATCAGGAAGGGGCAATCAGTAGGCAGTAGGAGAATTATATAGGAATACAGAATATATGACAGATCATTAATGTACATTAAGTGAGTGTGTGTGGTAGTGCAAACAACAGTATTGTGCGTCAGGTACGATAAAGAGTTTACTTTAGAACTTCTCTGCAACATACATCAACAGTAGTGTGTGTGACGTACACAGATGATGTGATGACTGACAGTTCTGATGATGCGGTACTTACAGATATGAAGCTGGGAATATAATTATGGTGAGTTGTTATTCAGGGTGATTGTCTGGGGAAAGAAACTGCTCCTGTGCCTGGCAGAATTAGTGTTCGTGCAAATAATGTTACATCTGTCATATGTACTGTATCAACAGCATTAACGCATCACACTCTACAAGTACTGACAGTCGACACGAACACAGAATGCTCCCTGTTTACCTGTGTTTAGCCTCCCTTGAGTCCACTACGCTTCTAGTGCACTTGTGCTGGCCTTGTGCTCCCTCTCTGAGTCTAATGAGTGCTCGGTGTAGTGAGGCTCTGGCATCCTCAGGCTGTGTATGAATACTTTATGGGCCTCCCTCTGATGCCTCTCTGTCAGTTTGTCATGTGTGCCGGACCAAGAGAAAGCCTCCGGCCGTCTTCCCGACAAGGTCGCCTCCAAAACGTGCCCTACTTGCCAGCGAGCGAAGAAGAAAACGGATTACTGTGAATTTACAAACAAGACAAAACACAACACGTTGCCAGAATTACACATTCACATGTTACCTGTTTGCCCACAAGGCCTACAGAAATGTGTGAGAGAAGTCTTGTTTATGATTATATGAATTATAACTATATTCTAGAAGAAATAATGACAGTTCTCATCATAGGGCTTACATGGTTTTATAATTATTTGATTGATAATTAATTTTATAATCTTGTTTTTAAACATGTCGATATTGGCTGTGTACTCGCAGTAATGGATGTGTTGTGTAAGGGCCTAGCTCACATGATCCTCCACAAGGGGGAGCTGTTTCTCAGGTAGCATATAGCACTGGAAAGTGTGCCGAAATAATAGAACCTTCAAACTTTCCACAGTACACAACAGGTAGCATGATGTATCCTTTTTCTCAAGGCAAAGCGTGAAAATAGCACAAGGTGTACAGTACAACAAAACAAGGAAGAGAACTTGGATCCCTAAAGCCACGTCATAACACTTTACCCATGTCATAGGCACGTCATAACTCTTGACCCATGTCATAGGCACGTCACGCTATAGCCTTATTGTACCATGCTATAGCCTTATAGACATGTTATAAACCTGTACCTATGTTAGAATGCTATACTCACGTTATAGTCCTTAAACACATTAGAACCTCACAGCAAAAACTCTCAGGAATTTTATGTCTCCATCCAGGTTGTGTTCAACCACAAAATACACTTGTGCTGATCTCATGGCTTGAATAATGTTTTTTTTTTAATGAAGTACATTTTCGCATCTATTTGTAATTTTATTGTGTATTTAATGTGCTTTAATAACAACTGAGTACTTTAATGGTTTAACCTTTAGTTTACAAATGACAATGTCAAATGTGTTCATCTTTTCAGCTGCTTGCTAGGTTGAGGTGTAACAGGAAGCGGTGGAAACTTGTGGTGTTCAGAAAGAACACTGATTTCCCTCTTTTATGCCCACTATTTTTAAATTTTGTTTATTTTTTTTATGTCTATTTGTTTATTCCGTCTCTCTCTCTTTCTCTCTCTCTTTCTTTCTTTCTCTCTAGCACGTAGCTTCGGTGTGAACGAGGTGATGGCAGATGTGGTGAGTTTGGTGTCCCACGCCACCGAGGTCAGACTCCGTTCCACGCTGGAAAACGTGTCTGCTATCGCACGGCACCGCACAGAAGCCAGCAAGGTAGGAACCAATCACGGTCCAGCCGTCGGTGGGCGTGTCCCTCTGATTTGAACACAATTCTCACACTACTAAGTGGATCGAAAATTGTGCATATATATATGCAATCTGGGACCCTTCTTTAGTTTCTCTTGCCCCTGGGTCTTAAAATCCTCAATTTCAAAAGTACTTGGAGAAACAAAAGGGCGAGTTAAATAAAACATTGTGGAAAAACAAGACGACGTGGCAGTTTAAATGCATGTTACAGATTAAATGCATTTGATAAAACATGATTTCTTTTTGGAAAGCACTTTATTATCTGGGGGGGGGGGGGAATGGAGAAGCTTTTGGAAGTCATGGAACTTCATTTTGAAGTTTATGTTTGAACTCCAAGCCTGATAATAGCCAGGAGTCATGTCGGATTCATTATAATGTCCTGTGTTTATTCTGGTGTTTTTCCTCTCAGCATATACAGTAGCTATTAGCTTGTGCTGAAGCGACTCTTCCTGAAAAAGCTCTGTTTAGCGTGTAAACACTTTCTAAACTTTCTACAGTAAACATTCTTACCTCTTCATGCTAGTGACACTTTTAATGATCTCATCTGGAGTAGCATTTCATCTGTCTATATAGGAAAATGATTTAAATGAGGTTATAGTGGTAGTCACAAACAAGTAAAAACCTTCTCCTTTGTGTGTGTGTGTGTGTGGTGAATAGAGCTTGTTTTCTAGTTTATGGTTTTGTAGTTGACTGAAAGGAAAGTGCCGAGAGAGTTGAGTCATTTACCTGTGATTTAAAAGCAGGGCGCACTCGAGCAGTGACGGGAAAACTTGCCCTGGTAGCGAGGCACAGCCACCACACACACACACACACACACACACACACAGAAGCAGATGAGAGGAAGAGAGAAGCAATGTTACTGCTGCTAACGGGCTACAGCCTCAGAAGTGTGTGTATGTGTGCGTTCATCTGTGTGCTGCCTGGCTTTGGTCCTTATACTGATTTAAGTGGGAAGAGAGAACAGCGCCTTGGCAGCGATCGTGTCTGGGGCTGCCTCCGAGATGCTCTGCGAAACAAACAATTATCCCATTAACTCAGGGTGACCTACTAACTTCTCCTCACTTCAGTCGCACGGCAGAGAAAAATCAGCGCTAAGTTTGGAACAGAAGTTAAGGCATTAGATGAAAGCGTATGCGATGTGGAGGTGGAGTGTGTGCATGATGATAAGGAGCTCTTTGTCGTGTCTTCCCCCCCACCCCACCCCACCCCCCTTTCCCCTGCTCCAGGATGAAGAGCACCACGAGCAGACGTCGGATGTGAGGGCGCAGCTGAAGTTCTTCGAGCAGTTGGAGAGGCTGGAGAAACAACGCAAAGATGACGAGGAGAGAGAGATCCTGCTGAAAGTGGCCAAAGTAGGTTCTGTTTTTTTTTTTGTTTTTTGTTTTTTTAAATAAATAACAAAAGAGGCCATTCTGAGGTCATGGAATAATAGACATTATAGTGTTTAGATTCTTTTAAAGAATACTTCAGCATTTTTCAACAGATTTCATTATAACACCTACTTGTTGAATGCGCTTTTAAGCACTAGGTCATATAACGCAAATTCACAACAGTGACCATGTAACAACGATCTCTAACCCATGCTGCAAATCCTGACTGTAATTCAGGTCACACTGCAGTGTTACTGCGCTCAGACTAATGCTACCGTTTCTATAGTAACCACACTAATTGGGGTTTTAGACAGGGCCTTATTATTATTATCATCATCATTATTATTTTTATTATTATATTTTTAAAAGTATTATTTTTGAAGGAGTCTCCAGTCTTAATGCTTTGTAACCATCAAAAGTGAAAGCTGTAACAGAACAGGAACATCTATGGACTCCTGACCTTCGCAACCATATGTGGGCTTTCATCTAAGCACAAAGTTTGTCGTTTTATATGCCAAAGTGTTATTATTTCCCTTCACTTAAGATTCCAGCTTGACAATGCACCTGTGAACAAAGCGCAGAGCTCTATGAAGACACAGTGTGATAAGATTTTCAATGGAAGATCTCAAGTGTCATGCACGGAGCCCTGACTCTGACTCAACCCCACCGAACACCTTTTTTGATGAACTGGAACAATGACCGTACCCCAGAACTCCTCACTCAACATTAGTGACTGATCTCAGTCATACTCTTACAGCTCACTGATCACAAATCTTCAGACCCGCTCCAAAATCTAGAGAAATCCCCCCCAGAAGACTGGAGGATATTATAACAGCAAAGGGGATTCAATCTGGATTTGGATCCTCAACAAGCTCATATGGATGTAGAGGTCAAGTGTTGTCACATGAGTGAAAAGTCATCATGATTTTCCACAACAGTAAATATAGATTTAAAAAAAAAAAATCTATACACAAAATCTTTACTGAACTGTTGTGAATTAGAGGATTAATGGTATTGGGATGTGCTGTTATTAGCGAATCTTCCACTTCAGGTTGATAAAGCCACCGTGACTCCACTTCACTTCAGGAATCGCACATTGATTATTTACCTTACAAGTCACACCATACAACTTACAAATGCTGGAATGGACAAAAAAAAGCATCCACATCTGTAAATACCCACTAAAAATCTCAAAAGTTTTCCAAATACCTTCGGATGAATCACACAGCTAGCTGCAAGTTTCCCAGCATGCATTTCAAATCAGCAAGCAGCTAGCATTAAATCTCCCAGCATGCCTTCCTCCATTTAGGTTTTGCTTCATAAACTATGTCAGGGGGGTGGTCTGGGATTCTCCACAGGAGCAGGCGTGCGGCATGAACGACAAAGCAATTAGTTGACTTAAACAGCAGTGACGACGAGGATGTGAGGACGCTGGCGTCCCGATCCTCAGCCTCCTTCATAACACCCCCAGCTCTCGTCCCTCTTCTAATTAAGCAGTCGGCTAATTAACTGTCAGGCTGGAAAAAATTGCTCTTGTGTTGCACTTTGCTGTTTGTTTGGGAGTTCAGCTGACCTATACACACACAACAGACTTAATTATAGCAAGGTTTCTTCTGAAGTCAGACTTCCTGACAGGTTCAAGTCGCTCAACTTCAGACCTAGAAGACTCGTAACAACAGTGTCAAAATGTTAGATCAGAATAATAAATTCATGCCTCTAATGCAAACGTTGTTTTCTGCAGAGTCGCTCCCGGCAAGAAGACCCTGAGCAGGCTCGGCTAAAGCAGAAAGCTAAAGAGGTGAGTGTGTGCTGTATAGACTGTCTGTGTAAATATAGCATGTGTGGAGGGGGCAGTGTGGGAATAAACACTGGATTAAAAAAAAATAATAATAACTAGATGCCTTAATCTGGTTTTGTACAGAAATTGGCAAATAGTTTGACAGGCTAAAGTGCTCTCAAATGAACTGGAAAATACCATTTAGAGACCTGAAGATGGCTTTGGAATCGCTCACAATTCTTATTGCTCTCAAATCTCCATCAGTGAGCAGTTGATAACTTCATGTTCCAAAATAGAATGAATGACACGGTCACAATATTTGACCATATAGTCCACAGTTATAGAAGGAAAATAATTTATCATCACACTCTCCAGTGTCGCACTTATCAGCTCGGCTTCCCTTCTGCATATGGATCCGCTCGAGTTTTTTCTCACCACCGTCATCTCTGACTTGCTCAATAGGGATAAGTTAACAAATGTATTATTTATATGATGCTTTGCGATCAAGTCCAGTGTTAGTCACTTTACAAATGTGAACATTTTAAATATTACTGTTTAAACCCTGCAATATCAGCGAGTTAATCTATATATTATAATTCTATCACTAGGAAAGACTTTGCTCATATCACGGGTATCTCTTTTAATGCACTAGATGGCTTTTATAGAGTAGACGGTAGAAACACATTAAAACAAACCTGACACTCATGAATAAATTAAAATAGAAATCCTACCATTGGAGAGCTGTGCCATTATTCACCAGTAACACTTAATTAAGCTGATTTTACAGTTTCAGGGTTTTTTTTTCTTTCAGGCTGATCTTTTTTTCTTCTTCAGTGAACATAATTACTATGTTGTGAGCATAATTTCAGAAAAACAAGGCACATGAAATGAGTTGTCTAATAATTGACTGTTTGGTCGGCTGCCCACAGAGATTATGGTGTCCTCAGACACGTTTGTGCTAACAGATTAAAAGTAAATAAATAACATTTTTTCAGGATTTTTGAGTGAAGGCTTTGTAGGGGTGGAAACATGGTGCACGTGGTGAGAGTGTGGGCTGATCTGTGCTTCGACTGACGCTACATTCGCACACGGCGACTTGCACCGACAGGTCATTCATTTTCAGTAATAGCTCCTGACTTCCTGTGGCTTGAGCAACAGCTACTGTTGATGTCTGTCTAGATTTGGGTGTGGGAAAAGTTTCGATGTGGAAAGTTGATCTATATGCAAATACAGAGCGACTCAGCGCAAGCAATTACAAACGGGAATGAAGACAATAGAGCACACATCACTCCTCCCTCATCTCCTATTATATGATCCTGATATATACACTGCTGAATTTTATATACAGACATCGAATGTTTCATTTCAGCGACAAAGTGCTAAGTTGCGTGTCACCCACTGATAAACATTATTAACTGTTGCTATGGCAACCAGTGGTAGCAACTAGAGACGCGACTGGAGACTTGCAGCAATAAAACCACCGTACATGTGAACGTAGCTTGAAACGTGTCGTTGGCCATCGCATTTAAATTTGCCCTCTTCCTCATTCTTCAGCTCACACATGGCCACGACTGTTAGCGTTACTCTGATTGACACAGGAAAGAAGCACAATGTCCCTACAAAAGGTCATAGGCTTTCAGGAATCCTCCATATTGACTGATATTTATTCAAAAACATATTTTAATAAATGGACAGTTATTTATTATCTGACTAGTTGTGGATAAAAACGGCCTAGTTTTATTATTGTGCCTATCGGTTGCCTCTTTCTCGGTGTACTGCTGGATTCAGCACTCGTCTTCGACTTGAGGCCATGCTGTGATGGAGAAAGAGTCGAACGCTTCATGAAGCCTCTTTGGCTCTTTTTGTTCTTTGGTTGTGTTTTTTTGTTTTGTTGCTGCAGATCTGAGCATGGCTAACTAGAATAATGAGACATTAAAGTGCTAAATCTTGTAGCCTAGACCAGGGCACGTTAACTGGCAGACTGCCGGACAGCTGCAGATCCTGAGTGACATCCCTGGTCTGAACTGAGCGCTTGAAAAAAATATTTTAACAAAACCAATAAACATATAAATCAGTCCCTCAAGGATTTAGCTGTTTTTTTTTTTGTTTTGTTTTTTTTGTGGAACTGAATTGGTGAAATCGCACAGGATTTCCTCTTGTAAACTCCTACCAGTTAAGACATATGTGAATACCTTTTGTTATAGCTGTATTATGTTTGAGTTAGTTTGCATAACATTGCAGAAATTCCTTAATTTTGTGAAAATTTCTGCATTCACAAAACCATGAAATTTTGACAGTGAATTCCTGGACTCAAAAAAAAAAACCCCCCAAAAACACTCAAAACCTGGCAGCAGCATGATTATGACAAATTTTTAAAGGAGCCCTGTGATCCTTTTTGGTTCACAAAGCAAATATAAGGTTAAAACAAACAACACTTATAGCCTGGACATAAAATCTGCTTGTCCCAGGAGTCCTGTCCCAGGTATTTGTTTCTCTACCGTTAGTCCCTAGCTCAGAACGAAATCGCTGTCAAACTGACAGAAATCAATTTTTTGAGGTTGGTCCATCTCTACTTTGCTGGCAGAGAATAGCGTACCCGTATTGAATTCTGCTACCTTTGTGTAATGGTGGTTCATTTGGGAGTCACCTTGCTAATCAGAAAAAGACAGACAACCCCTAAAGGTCCCTAAAGTGCCCCGAAGCAAGCACTTCCCACACTAATATCAGCCGCACACCCAACAATCCCAGACCGATGTCGGCGTTGCCATCGGACACACAGCTCTTCAGTCTTCATGTCCTTGACTTCAGTCAGCCGTCCTAATTGAAGTGCTGCGTTCAGCGCTCTCCTGCACGTTTATTAAGCTCTCGCTCTGGGGCCAGTCATTGTGGAGAGCTGGACAGCAGATAAGGATCAATAAGGGTGGAGAGCAGCGCTGGCGGCGTCGCTCTCTCCCTCCACTGACCTTTTGGAAATGATTAGAGATTACAAGCATTTCTCTCTCTGTCTGCATCTGTTACTCTCACTCTCGCTTCCTGTCCCTTCTCCTCCTCCTCCTCTCTCTGTCTTTCCATCCGTTAATGATGTACGTTCTCTTATTCTGAGTAGGAAACCTTGGCGTTTACGTTCAATCGGTCGCATGCAGGGATGAGAGGAGACTGGAAATTGAGCTTTGTGATTGAGGTCGGTCATTAAAACGAGCTTCAGAGCGTAGGGTTGGAGGAAGCAGAGCTCTGGATTACAGATGGCGTAACTAGGTTCCCCTTTCACTCCTCATCAAATAAATGAATATGAAAGCAATGCGCCACTCTGGCTGCGGGAGCTGAGGAGATCGGCTCTGACACCAAGCAGTCTCTCAGCTTCCAGAACCTTCTGTTTAGCGTTAATAGAGCCGCTGAAATGTTTGTGTGGCGAGACTTCATACTCCGCCACCTCAGGCAGCATCATCCTTACTGTAGCCATCAGAGACGTCTCGGAGTTCAGTCACGCAGCCAGCAAAGTCACGTATAATCTGCGTGTGTTGTCTCATTCCTTCAGGGCAGCCATGCATGTGCATGCATTGTGCATGACTTCCCCTTAGATTAGCATAACCCCTGAGTTAATTAGCATGCAAACGTTGCCTTGAATTAGCTTTTAGTCAGTTCCTACTTTTAACTGTAGCTCTGTGTTCGGGAGAGGAAGAAAGGGGCAAATATTTAGAGAAATGTCTTCAGTTTAATTGTCTGCTGGTGTGTTTTTATTATAAGGTATATTATTATTATTATTACTGAGTGATGTGTAGGACAAGAATGCAGTGTCTGGATATTAAAACTCCAGTGGACCAGAAGTCACCTGCCAGCCAATCAGAAACTAATATTAATATACTAAGCACAGGGTTTGACTAAGAGCTGAAGTTACAGATGGAGTTCCTCATCTCCTCCTTAAATCTGCATGTTTGGGAGCCTTTACTCTCTGAATTAGTTGCCTTTTATTACCTTCTCTCTTTTTTTTTTATTTTAAATACTGCTTACACACACACACACACACACACACACACAGTAAGTTTCTGTCAGCTTTGTGTACTCTTCAGTAGCTGAGCTGAGTGAGGATCGTCCACTGGTGTGACTGTCTGTCAACGGCCGCTAGAGCGAGATGGCTTCACCTGCAGGCTGTGCTTTTTAAACCTCTGTTTTTCTCTCTCTCCTCCTCTTATTCTCTCTCTCTTTCTCTCTCTCTCTCTCTCTCTCTATATATATATATATATATATATAGTGTGTGTATGTATAAAATATGTATGTATGCGCTCTCTCGTCTTCTCATTCTCTCTCTCTCTTTCCTTCTTTCTCTCTATCATGGTCTTTCCTCTTCTCATTCTCTCTCTTTATTTCTTTGTCATGTTCTCTCTCTCTTACTTTCTCTCTCTCTCTCTCTCTCTCTCTCTCTCTCTCTCTCTCTCTCTCTCTCTCTCTCCATGTCGATCTCTCCCCCATTATCATTTACATATTACTACTACCACTAATAATAATAAAATATATATATTCCTCCTTTTCTGGTGCATGTATGTATGTAATTTTTAGTTTGGAGTTTTTAATCTGCACTCATGTTGACTCTTAATGCACATGTTTCTCCCAGACCTCTATTTGTGCTGCATACAACAGACTGCATTTGTTCTAATGTTGTTTCTCTAGTGATGGACATTGATTTTTTTGTTTGTTTGTTTGTTTGTTTTTTTAAATGCTCCATTCAGATGCAGCAACAGGAATTGGCACAGATGAGACAGCGTGACGCTAACCTCACTGCGTTAGCCGCTATAGGGCCACGCAAAAAACGCAAACTGGACTCTCCCGGGGCTCCCGAGGTAAGTTTATCTACCTCATGACTGATGGTTTGGATTTAGGATTTGGTGGAATATTGCAGAGATAACACATTAGAGAAAAGGCCCAATTATCAGCACTAATTAATCGACACGTTTTCTCATTAGAGCAGTATAGACACGTTACTGCTCGTTAGAACGCCAGGGAGAAATTTGCCACAGACAGTTTAGTGCTCAGTATATAGAATACACCTCACGGTACACGGTTATAGAAGGGAAATGATTTATAATCACATTATTTAGTGTAACACAGATGAGCGTGGCGTGACTTCCTTTCGAGTCTGGTTCCTCTCAAGATTTCTTTCTCATATCGCCTCAGGGAGTTTTTCCCTCTATAATTTCTATCCTGAATGTATATATTTTTGTTTTATTTATTATTGTGAAAAGGTTCAGTGTTAAAAGCACTATACAAATCAACAGCAACGTGACCCCTTACAGTGCCTCTTTAACACACATGAGCTGCAGTATCAATGAGTTCATCTATATAATATCACTCTGTCACTAGGAAGCAAGCAAAGATCGCATAAGTCTAACAAAATAAAACAAAAAACAGGACATCTTTATACGGATCAGTGCTTTATGCAGTATTAATGTAAAACAGTTTCAGAGGTTAGGCAGTAGGGGGCATAAATTCAAATTGAACTTAATTTCAGTTTGTTTTAACGAGTCACTTAAATTGCATCAGATGCTTTCGTATCTCCAGTGTAGTGTCAGTGTGGCACTGGGACATTCTACCAGAAACGTCGTACATTTCCATTTGTAAAAAATCTTGGGGGGGGGGAGAGATCTTATTCTTAAATCTGAACATTGATTAATACTGAGGACATGTTAAACTATGAGAAACACATATCATGCCATCTCAGCATGTTTTTATGATTGAATAAAATACATTTTTACACGCCTTGCACCCCAAAAATGTCAGGCCCTGTCACAGACAAATTTGTATATGTTAGAATGGTTTCCTAATGATTTTTTTTTTTTATATATAAATAGCATTTTCTTATTGGTCACATGTCCCTGATTGTATCTCACATGGTTTTGTAATCCCTATAAGAAATATAAGCAACTTTTCGGTCAACTATAGTACACAAAAATCACAGAATACCCACCAGGCAATCATATAATTATAAAATAACTACCTTTACATAGGAGATTTTTACAAAAACATAGTAGTGGATATATACCCCAACATTCTTCTACACAGTTAAAGAGATTAATTCATCAATATTTCCTCAAATTATACATTTTTATATAATAATTTCCTGTGTGACAGGACTGACTTTATGGATTTCGTTAATGCAGATAAAGCTATGTTTTGTGTTCTTTATGTAAGTTTTGATTAGCATTCTTATTTTAAATCATCATAATTTTAATGTTAATGTAATATTAGACTATGGTAAAGACTACTGTGCGTATCCTTTCCACTGACAGACAAAGTAGACGAGACTGATAGGGAGCAATAAAAGGGTTTAGTCATTGTTTATGTCTGAAGACAAAGATGGGAAGATGGGTATCTAATCAAATGGCAACACAGTGTTTCATGGTTTATCAAGTTCATTTTCAGTTTTGCTCTGTTATGTACTGGAATGGTTTAATACCTGAATGTTTCCATATAATGCAGAATTACAACCTGAACCTGAATCTGGACAAGAATAGTTTATACTATTCAAGTGAGAGGGGGATCAATGTATAATTCAAAATGATTTAAAAATTTTAAAAAAAAAGTCTTCAGTTTAAAAATGGTCCACATTGAGGCCCTGCATAAAGACAAGGGACAACATTAAATTGGTCAGAATAAAATAAAGATGGTCGTTTAATCCAATTGGGAGCTGCAGTGATATAAGCAGCGACACTTAAAGAAAAATAGTGGATTTAATTTAGAGAAAAACTGACATTTCAGCCACATAAAGTTCTCTTTTGAAAGAGAAAAAAGGCCCCAGATTTTAAATTAGTACGCTATATGATCAAACACGTGTGGATGCCTGACTGTGAGCCCTTAACTCTCAGCCTTCCCTAAACTTTTGCCACAAAGTTGAGCACATTGCTGTCTCTGTATGCTGTACATTTCCCTTCAGTGGAACTAAGAGGCCCAAACCTGTTCCAGCATGACAGTGTCTCTGTGCACAATGTGAGCTTCATGAAGACATAATTTGCCACGTTTAGAGTGGAGAAACTTAAGTGTCCTACAAAGAGCCCTGACCTTAACCCTACTGAACACCTTCGGGATGGGTGGTATTCTTTCAGGACATCGGCGTTTGAGGTCACTAATGCTCTTGTAGCTGATTGAACACCAATCCCCACAGCCATGCTTCAGAATCTAGTAGAGCGGAGGCTGTTATGCCAATGAAATGGGCACTAAGTCCTTAGAAATGCTGTAAAAAAAAGATGTTTAATTGGTGTAGAAGGTTTTGCTGACAGATATTTCAACCGTCGCTTTTATGTATAAAAAGAAGTTAGGATGTTGTTTACAGGGTGCCGTCCTTAAAGAAAATACCTACCATTCCAACAAAACCGTCCGTTAGCAGTGCCAATCTGTACCCATGTACACACATGTACACATTCAAACGCACACTAATATCACCAAAGCATTTTAACGATAATTTGAGGCGATAAACAGGTTCTATAGTTTGTCTGTCATCATTTCAACTTCTCTTCAAATGGAGCAATTAGCCAAATTTGCATTTACACTAACTTTTGTCTGATTTCCTATGCAAATTATACTAGATACAATACTATAAACCTATGGCTCTGAGTCACTAAGTTGATTAAAGTCCATATCTAAACAATAATTATTCCAACACTAACAAGGCTGTACATATTTATTCACTTAGCCACCATTTGTCGTCTAACCGACACAGTCAGGGTTTAAGTCTGCAAGGACCTTTAATTGCACTCCTAATGTTTTGGGTGTAAATAGTAATAAAAGCAGCGAGACATTAGTGACTCAGAAGGTAGTGTTGGTGTAAGTGTCTTAGAGGAGAAATAATGCCTTTATTTAGTTATTCATACTTTTTATACCGGAGTGTGCTGCTTAACCATTTAAAACGGAAAAAAAAGAACAAAAAAATGCAATTATATAAAGCTGCATCTACAGTTCTGGTCTTTTTCTGATGTTCTAGTTTCACTTGGACTTTTTGCGAATGACGCATGAACATGTATCAGAAGCGAAGGCAACGAAGCAATCTTTCTCTTCATTTTCGCCTCACCACGTTTCAGTCTTTCACATCCGCCTCAAAAGTGCCTTCGGCAATTCTTTTTTTTTTCCCCATCTCTGGCTCTCCATTCTGTCTCCATCCCCCCTGTGGAGTTAGGTGAATGTGACTTTTCTAAAGGGGTCAGCACTGGCCTTGAGGGCTGTAGCTCAGGCCGCTCTGAAGGGGCCAGTCAGACATTTCATCTCCACAGTTATGTGCCTGAGGCCCTGTGCGGCCTGGAGCGCCAGCTACCCTGCCAGGTGGCCAGCTGCGCTATGAAGGCTCCACTGTTCTTCTACTGCAGCTTCCTGAAAAAGGAAAAAAAAAAAAAAAACACTAATTCTTTGGAACAGCAATTCTTTGGAAATGCGGATTACAGTGTCATTGTCGGGATACGTGCTGGGCAATAGCTTTGATCTACAGCCTTGTGTAGTGTCAAGTGAAGGTGACTGAACTTCTTGTCATGATCCTGGTCATTGGAACACCATTTCTTAATTTGCCAGGAATTTAAAATGATCTACAGGACTAAAATCCTCTTGGATAAAAACAAAATCCTCTTGGTTGCGTGTGTATTCAAAAGAAGGTGGTATTTTTTGCCATGCCCTTTGTTCAAGCCCCAAGCCCTCTGGGCATTTTCTATCTGATTGCCAGTCAGGAACAGAGCTGCTATCTCAGACTTGATGAGCCGTTGAGGCTGAAGGCCGGGCCTGAAGCAGAGCCCGTGGAAAGATTAGTCATAGAGCAGGTGATGAGGGCGTTCCTCAGAGGTGAGTTCTAGGCCCAACTTTAATAAAAGCTGCCGAATGGCCGTGGGCACGCATACCAGACTGAGCCTACGGCATGACAGCACACAGAGCCACATATTAACATGTCCTTTCCACTTTGGAGGCCAGAGGGGCTGCGGTAAGGAAGGATTGAGATGAGAGGCGAAAAAAAAAACTCTGGAAAGAAAAGAATAGGGTATGACAGAAAAAAGAAGGGAGGAGGACTTAGTGAATATGCTGTCTGGTACACGCTCAGATCGCACCCTTTTATCTTTAATGACTGTAGAATAATAGACGCTGGTATGTGTCAACTTTTTTTTTTTTTTTTTTTTTTTAACCCAGATCCTTTTAGAGCATTGCTTTTTGCTATTAACTTTGATTTAGTCAGCACAGATGATCAACAAGAAGTGGAAAAATCGAGGGATCGAGAAGACAGCAAAGCGATAGGGTAGAGAAAGGGAAAGAGAGGGAGAGCTATACACTTGCCCTTCCCTGCAGCAGAATTAACAAGGCATCACATGGAAAACTATCTGAGGCTGGCAATGAAAGGGAGGGGGGAGAGAGGAGCCATTAAAAGCAGCCTGGAGGGATGGACTGCACCCAATATCACTAAAGCAAGTTCTCTCAGCCACCGAAGCAAGGGCTCGCTTACAGGCAAAAAAGCACGCCGAGTTCTATAGCCACAATTAAAACCTCCCCTTCTGCCAGATGAGCCTGAGGCAAGGGAGACGGCAGTGGGGGAAGGGACAGCCATGGAATACCAAAGGCACACTGAAACAGCCAGTAATGAGCTCTACCAAAGCCGTGTTTTTCCCAGACCGGAGCGCAGTTACGTCACCAGTCACGACTTTTACAAACAGCGTCACCAGTCACGACTTTTAGAAGCCAGCGCGAATGCTGCATCTTCTTTCCCAAGCATGCTTGACTTTATACGTTAAAACAACTTGCATGTTGCAATTCAAGCCTACTTGTTACCCTTTTTTGTATAAAGCCTTTAGTCGAGTCTCTGTGACCTTTTGAAGTTTCAGCACTTGAAGTTCCTTTGTTTTGTAACTGGTTTTCAGCTGGTAGGCTTTTACGGTCATTATTGTCACATCAATAAAATTTTAGCTGAATTCTATAACAGCCTGTTTGAGAGCATGTTCTCAGTGACCGTTTATAGGATGAAAGTCCCCTAACGAAAGACCTGCGATTACAAAAAGCTACGCGTTAATCATCGTGATTCAGGATCATTCTGAAAATGCAGTCACAGAAACGAGCCCACAGCGTGGCAGCAAAGTTATGAGAAGATAAAACATGTTTAGAGGAGTTTGGAGGCATTTAGGAATTGGTGAAAGAAGACGTTTTTCTCCCTGCATCCACAACTCAAATACCTATTTCTTACTTTCCCACAGGTTTCGCTGGTGATTAGCTGTTCTCATATTTGTAGCTATTTTGATTTTCATAATCCTCCTATGCTATTCAGTTTACAGCGTTTAATAAAGGGTCGTAACTGTACCGCCTCAAAACCGTCAACTGTTTTTCATCTCCGCGCCATTGTACACACCTATTGCTCTATAAGACAGCCAAAATCGGCTCATTTAATAATAAAAGTATTTTACGATGTCCACTTATTGGGCAAAAATTGTACAGTATAGTCTCACATACCCAGACCTTCAGACTGACAGCAGAGATTCTTTACTAAATAACAGCTTTGATTGGCCAAAGACTTGGCAAGAGGGTGTCTGACATGTAAAGCACCCAATCACAGGTTGTTTTTGTTCAGTGTCATGAAAATATGCAATCATAGATCATTCTTTTAACAAAGTCAGGCAAATGAATGAGTTTGTACCATGCACCTCAGATCATTTGGAAAATCCAGTGTGTAGCTGATCCTCATACTGTAGGCTCATAGTCACAGCTGTAAACACGATGGCTAACTTCTGTGAGAGAAGTACAGCGTCACGGTGGCTTTGGTTCCAGGACCATTAAAACACGTCACAGACTTTTCCCGATATTTGAGTAGAATCCAACCGATCCGATGACGACTTTGAAACTCCTGAAGCGTTTCCAATTTTGTCGTATACACTTCGTATGTTCAGCCAGTGGTCCGTGGGCATGATGTCTGAGGCCGAAACTATGTCCAGTGTGAATGCAGCTGAATTATTGTAATTGTACAATACTATTGTATTTGTGCAGGCACGTAACTTGTGTTGTTGCAACTAAATAATACCTATAATTAGAGTTGTGTATCATAACTGAAAATAACCAAATCAGAGACAAGGAAACATTTAATTCCAAAAACTTCTTCAGCTCCAGATGTTTCTTCCACCGTTTTCTTACTGACGCCCCAATTCAGAAACACAGAGCTCAAAAAAATTCCCACTCGTAATTCCGACACCGTGGTGATGTTCAAACGCATTCAGTTTGCAAATACGATCTCCAGCCTGACTTGAATGAACCATCTGACATGGCATTTGTTAAAGCCTGAACAGATTCTTCCTTACTCTGAGCCACCTTCAGCTACATTATTTTCACACGTACACATGACTGGCCCCAACGGATAAGCCAAAAGTCACCTGGTGTCGCTGATCTACACAGTTTCCATGTTTTAACACACTGAGCTCCAGATCTGGCCGGTCCACCTGTTGACGAGGTCAGATTTATACCTCTGACACACTTTACCTAATAATTTGTGAAGGTTCAGATTACTTTTTCTTACTGGCACATCATTTCAGCCCATGCACTCGATAAAACCATGGCTCAATGACTCCTTTATGGAGGCATCCAGTGGAGGCAGGTGCATGTTATTAGCATATAAACAGGAAGGTAGTTCATTAACTGGCCAGTGTAGAAGAGGAAGGAAAAAATATAGCACATTGTGCACATGCATGTTGGTTTCTTGTTTTAGCCCCAGGATAGCGCAATGTCGGAGGAAGTGAAAGAGGTGGAGCAAGAGGTGCAAAATCGTTTCCTAATCATCAGGACACACACATTAGAGGGACACATGGTTACCTGTAGTTTTCCTTCAACATCTTTCCTTTGTGAAGATGTGCCTCAGATTGTACCTTCATACCCCAGTCAGATGTGTTGCAAGGCTG
Source organism: Tachysurus fulvidraco (assembly GCF_022655615.1). NCBI lineage: Eukaryota > Metazoa > Chordata > Actinopteri > Siluriformes > Bagridae > Tachysurus > Tachysurus fulvidraco. The sequence continues at coordinate 19,506,011 of NC_062534.1, forward strand.
TAAATCTACTTTCTTCTCCATGTCTAACTTTGCCCCTCAGTCCTCACCTACATCGATGAACAACACATTCAGCTCCAGCAACAAAGTCGGCCCTTCGGCGCTTTTAAGATGCCCATCTCAAGGAAATTAATTGCCTCCCTTGTTAATCTTGGCTAATTAAGAAACGTTTGTGAGCAATCGTGAATTATTTTTAGTCTCTTTCCTGGAAAAAAATGATGATAATTAAACTGAAAACTACCCTTTTTTTTCCTAGAGAAGCTTTTGTAATCAGTCAGACAGCCAAGACACTTTAAACCCCGATTGAAACAATACTGCCTTGTACTACAGCTCCTCTTATCCGGCCAGGTTTAATCACACTGTTGTATTCCTCCTGTTTCCAGAGCGTTTGATCCTTTGGGAGTCGCTCTAGTCGGAGTCATAATTTGTTACAGACCTTGTGTACATGTAGTCTAATCCATTAGTGTTGAGAGGTTATTGGCTTCCTTTCTGCAGCTGAAATAGAAGCCCATTAAGAGAGGTAATGTGTGCCTGCAGCATGGCCAGCAGCCCAGGCAGCCAATGGAGGGTGTATTTCACACAGCACAGCACACACTCGGCTTAAATAGACCGAGAGTGTCGAGAAACTACAGATCGCTTTCATTTGCTCTCTTCCTTTTGTTCTCCTGCTTCTTCTTCTCGCTGATCTAACATTTAGTCCTTGCTCATTCTGTCATTGTCCTCATCACTTTCACACACTTCTCTCTCTCTCTCTCTCTCTCTCTCTCTCTCTCTCTTTAGCTTGCTTTCTGGCACAGGCTTGGGCACAGTTTCACATTGATCTGTGAAATGCCCTGCGGGTGATTTATAAAATATTAAATCCAAGTCACACACTAGCACTTCTCTCTCTTCCTTCCAATCTCACGCTCTCAAACTCTCTCTCAATCTCGTTCTTTTTCTTAACTTCACGCCCCGCACTGCTCCGCTCCTTACACTTTCACTCGTACTTTTACCCATCGCACTCATCCGTTTGAACATCGAAGCTACTCACTCACTTCATGAAGAAGATAAACTCCAGGTTTCATGAAACATCTGCGATCTTTTAGACCTTTTCTAGACCTGACTCAAAGGAAAACTTCACACTGTTTGTCTGTAACTCTTTGTAGTGTGTTTAATTGCACTATTCCTGTGTGAAATTAGCTGTTGCGTGTCACACTGCTGGCACGAAGGAGGACAATTTCAAAGATCACAAAATCTGATTATCCCTTATTGGCTCCTCCCAAAAAAAGAGCTACATTCAGTATTAGTGAGAAATTAAACAGAATTAGTTGAGACACAACTACTGTACATCCAAGGCTTACAAAATATTCACAGTTTTGTTAGAGATGCTTATTTCTGGGTTTATTTTTTCCAAATCTGAAAGAAAATGGCATGAAATGGCAGAGAAAACGGTGCACGTTTTTCTGATGCTTTCAGCCTTAAGGATAATAAGTCCTTAAGCAATGACTGAAATCCCACGACATACCCCAGATAGTGTGTAGTAGAACAGCATTGTGGGTAATATAAATGAATATAAACCGTCATGTCGATGAAAGGTCTAAAAAAGTGAGCTCAGAATTTCAAAATAAAACTTTGACTCCATTTAAGATCACGTTACCTTTCAAGATTAACACACTAGTAGTTCAGGGTGGATTTTTTTCTTTTAAGACGAACCCTTATCATATTTTGAGACACGAGGCTTTAAGGCGTCGCAGTTTATTTGTTGACGGTTGAGCGAAAAAGCTAGTTAACGCGTTGTTAAGAAGATAATGACTGCTTTTGGATCTTTTGTGTTTCTGGTGAAGCATGATCGAGGTGTCACCACTATGGGCAGTTGTGTAAATGATTCCATCTGATATTACCACCACAGTCCTCAGGGTGTGTGTGTGTGTTTGGGGAGAGAGAGAGAGAGAGAGACTGTGCCAGGGGGCATTTGGCTACATTTCAGCCTGCCTGACTAATATTACGGCTTCTTGTGCTGGTTTTACAGCATATGCTGCTTCTTCATTGAAATGGAGACGCGATTAGCGCTCGTGGTTTTGCTGAAGGCCGACATGAAGATCGTTTACATCAATCTATTTTAAACATCAGAAATTAAGCTAAGCGCTCACTGCATGGTTTGTCTTCATGCATGCTTTTGTTTTGTATTCTGAAAACTTTTCCTTTTTCCCCCCCCCCCCCCCCCGAAATGCAGGGGATTTTATTCTTCACTTTCTTAAATGCCAACATCTGAGTGGATGCATTTGTGTTCCACTATCTCTGTCTTTCCTTTTGTGTTTGTACAGCATGGCCCTGGAGCTGAGTGCATAGCCTATAGCCGTGTGCTACACACACACGTACACACACGCATGCACGTTTTAGTGAACATAGAGTGGGAAAGCTGTTTGAGTTGCAGATGGAGTCGGAGTGTGTGTTCACCTCGAGGCCCAGCTTCCAGCAGCCGAGCTTTTTGTGCTAAAAAAGTGAGAAAAGCCAGAGAGAGAAAACAGAGGGGAAAGAGAGAGGGAGAGCAAGAGCTAAGGTTCTTCTAAAAGGCTTTGACTGTTAACAGACTTGAATAGAAATGCTATAATCATGCTCTTGTGTAGAACAAGCAAACATCTTGCTTTCAAGTCCATGTGGAGGCAGTGATTGCTGCACTATATAAAAAAAGGTGTTTGCTCTTTCTGATTAATCAGACTTTTTTATTTTTGGGCTGTCTGGAGGAGATGCTGGAACTCCCACGGCCGAGTGCTGCATGAATCACCCTGTATGTTTGATCCTCTCACTTTTACCTTCTCTGACCTCTGGGTTTGATAAACAGTCGGCTGTGACGATCGCTGCAGCGGCTCTGGCCTGAGGATTTATTATCGCTGTTGAGCTTGCATAAGAGAAAAAGCATGTGATTAGCATTGATACTCTGTGTCTGTTTTTGTGTGTTAGCTTACAAGCTTTTTTTGCACAGCTCCCTTTTTTTTTTTTTGGAGGGGAGGGGGGGCACAGTTGCTTAAAGGTTGCATGTTTGACTCTCACCTCCAAGGTTGGGGGATTGTTTCCTCCTCTCGTCTAAAGACATGCGTTTCACCGCGACTGTCATCGCTAAATTGTCTCTAGTGTGATATGCCCTGTAATGGGTTGGTACCCTGTCCAGGGTGTCCCCCATGCCCCATGTGCCTCAAATCCCCTGGGAGAGACTGTGCTGATGGTTCACATTTAACCATGGTCCCAGGAAATATCACAATTCCCCCTTAACATTTAACATTAGCTACCTCACCAATCTTGCCATTCTTCCACAGAATATAGTCTCTCTCTCTCTCCCTCTCTCTCTCTCTCTCTCTCTCTCTCTCTCCCTCTCTGTCTGTCTCTCTGTCTGTCTGTCTCTCTCTCTCTCTCTCTCTCTCTCTGAAGGTAGAAAGTTGGCTTTTTCACTTCTGTTGTTAACGAGAATGTAGCCGTACTTTTATTGCTCTTCACCCAGTTTAATAGTGACGAAATCATCATTGTACTACAGTGATTGCTAAGCAAATAATAATGTACATTTATAGCATTAGGCAGATTCCTGTATCCAAGATGTTAAGCAAATATGCTACTACATGCGTTGAGTAGTAATGAACTACCGAATAGTGCCGAATAAGCACTTAGCCAAACAGTGACACTTTCCACTTCTGACTTGTGTTCACACATTGATAATTATTTGTGTCTGAATCTGAAAGAGGGTTTGATCAACTATATCATACATTATCAGAGTTATTGTCCACTGCCTCTGTTTGAATGATAAAGCAGTTTTTTTATGCTTTGTATCTCCAAACACCACTCTGAGCTGTCATTGAGTTGGAGGCCTGACTTTCATCATAGTTCTTTAGCACAGCCTCTCGGCTCTGACTGCAAGCCAGGGAACTTCAGCTTAGTCAATACCTCACTAATTAGAAAATCCTCCAGCCTTAAGCAAGACATTTTAATTAGTCCTTGTGTCAACTAGTTACAGATTGGGTCCATGGTTAAAGCAACAAACCGAATTGTGAGGCAGGATTGTATATGGAATGAGCGAACGTACCCGTCTCCTCCAGCTTTCACTGCTTGCTTCATATTCCACTTCTCAAAGGGGACTGGGTTTATGTTCTTATTGACTTTTAGTGTGATGGGAGTCAAGAGTCAAGACCAGTCTCACATCAACCTTCATAGGTCCAGGCCTGTATTTCTCAAATGTAGAACACCTGAACACATTTACATTTACATTTATGGCACATGGAAAATGCCCTATCCAGAGTGACTTCCATTTATCTCAATCACACACCTGAGCAATTGAGGGTTAAGGGCCTTGATAAGAGGCCCAGCAGTGGCAGCTTGGTGATCCCGGGGATCGAGCTCACAACCTTCCAATTAGTAGCCCAACACCTTAGCCACTGAGCTACCAGGCTTCTTTGGTCCTGTCATGAATGACTTTGGGACAGGAATAATACTAAAAGGCTATAAATTAGAATGCTGACTGTAACGTAACTTCTCACCCGACATTGTTGTTAATGCCCTCGTGGCTGAAGCATTTCTAAAATCTAGTGCAAATCCTTTTCTGAAGAGGGGAAACAGAAATGTTTAGAGAAGAACTTTGAGGACTAAGAACTTTAGAGATGTTTTCTATCAAGAACAAGAAAAAGACCTGTGCAATGCATTTAAAGTGTTCTTTTATCGATCCTTATTAACTGCCTGGTCAGAGTCATGATGATTTAAATTAGCCTGCTAGTTTTTTTTACATTTTGTGTAATAGAACAAATCAGTAAAATTGGAGACTAGTCATGAACCTGAGATGTCGGAGCTAGACATCACACTACTTGTTGGCGTTTGTTTTTTTTTATCTCCGGTGTTTGGAGTCGTCATGGTGATGGGCTTCATATTCAACTCTGGTTTAAGCCACACACACTTGTAATACAAATCCGGATGTTTGGAGCATATAGTAGCACTGTGTTACACCGCCAGGGCTCTTTAACCTTTCTTTGAATGATTTGAAGCTTTTTTCCATCCTTATGTCATTTGTAATCCAACCACCTGGACCAGATTTTCTTACTGTGCTAAAAACGGGAGACGGCATCACGTCGGGATCGGCCATTTGCTGTTTATCCGGCGACAGTCACCTGCACATGTTGAGCTTTATAGTTAATGTGGCAAAATAAGAGAGGAGAGAAAAACAGGAGTTTTCAGTTACTGCCCCGGGTGTAGAAATGCTCACATCGGTAATGTATTCATCCACATCTTAACACATTTATGCAAGCTTAACAAGCCCGTTCGGAGCGCAGTGGTAGGATGGTGGCAAAAAGCCTCCAGCATGTTCACCCACACATGTTAACTGTGAAACGGCATCTTTCAACCTTTCAGTGTTTGAAACAGTTTTCGGTGCTAACTAAACGATAGTGTTGGGCTTACTTTGCATGTGGGATTTGTGTAATGAGGATGATATTTTAATGACGGTATCAACACATGTTCTGTAAATAAGTGATCCTTTGTAGACACTCGCACTGTTGTTCCTGAGTGCAGAACGATAACAAAGCAAGCATTTAGTTACTGTTTAAATTGATCGCTCCGTAAGCGTCTCTTCTTCCCAACATCAGGATTGTGGAAGACTAAACAGATGGAGCTTTCAAAAGATTGTAGAAGGTAAATGTTTAATTTCCAGGATGTTTATTCCATTTTAGCCCCATTTATCCCTCACTGTACTCATCCCTAAGTCAGCAGAACATCTGGACTCTTGGGGTGTAAGGTAATGGCACTCATTGGAACTGTTTAATTCTCCGAAATATCTGTATCTGTATTCGGATTTAAAAGACGTAGTTGTGGCTTACACTAGAATATTCTAATAGAAATACAGACGACTGGAAAACGCTGAAACTCCCCCCACACTTGAGTTTTTATTGTTGTTTGTACCTGACCATGATATCATCAAACAAGACATGGTAGCTCATTGGTTAAGATGTTGGACTTCTGATCTCATCTGATTATCCCAATAGCTAATTGAAAATGGCCAATAGTGCACCCTTTTGTGTATTTGTACTCAACTAAACCATTGCAACCTAGTTCATCCCCACATTGTGTCAGCAATTCCCTTGAGGCATCGAGGCACGTGGTGAACTTTTAATGTGTCACACTCAGGTCTAGGTGTGTTTATTTAAAAATCCAACCATTACAATTTGATAAGATAATAATCCAGGCCCCACTGAGTCTGTGTGTGTTGTCTGCAAGTCTGGAAGCCAAACAACAGGTACAGCACAACATCCAATCCTAAACCTATTCATATAAATATAAATGTCTCTCTTCGAATAATAGCGTCATTTTGCCAGAACAGATGCGCTCCGAAGACCACGCACTAACATGCCTGAATAAACACATCAGAGAATATGATTCGTGTCAAGAGAAACTTCATGGGAATTTGGGGAGTGTTTAGGTGTGTATAAAAACCCTTGTTGCTGTAGGGTGTTCCTGTAGGGTGTGGTGTGTGTTGTGTGCCCAGAGGCTGTCTGGCACTTCTATCACGCACTCCTCTCTCTCTCTCTCTCTCTCTCTCTCTCTCTCTCTCTCTCGCTCGCTCGCTCACTCTCGCTCTCTCACTCTGTCTCTCAGTCCATTGGAAAAAAAAA